>NC_059442.1:88232681-88235181 GCF_905237065.1 Salmo salar
GTGTGTGTGTAGAAGTCCAGCGTGTGTGTGTGTGTGAAGTCCAGCGTGTGTGTGTAGAGTCCGGCGTGTGTGTGTAGAAGTCCGGCGTGTGTGTGTTTAGAAGTCCGGCGTGTGTGTGTAGAAGTCCATCGTGTGTGTGTAGAAGTCCAGCGTGTGTGTGTAGAGTCCGGCGTGTTTGTGTAGAGTCCGGTGTGTGTGTAGAGTCCGGCGTGTGTGTGTGTGTGTGTGTGTGTGTGTGTGTGTGTGTGTGTGTGTGTGTGTGTGTGTGTGTGTGTGTGTGTGTGTGTGAGTCCGGTGTGTGTGTGTGTGTGTGTGTGTGTGTGTGGGAGTCCGGTGTGTGTGTGTGTGTGAGTCCGTGTGTGTGTGTAGAAGTCCGGTGTGTGTGTGTAGAGTCCGGTGTGTGTGTGTAGAGTCCGGTGTGTGTGTGTAGAGTCCGGTGTGTGTGTGTGTAGAGTCCGGTGTGTGTGTGTGAGTCCGTGTGTGTGTGTGTGTAGAAGTCCGGTGTGTGTGTAGAGTCCAGCGTGTGTGTGTGTGTGTGTGTGTAGAGTCCGCGTGTGTGTGTGTGTGTAGAGTCCGGCGTGTGTGTGTGTGTAGAGTCCCGCGTGTGTGTGTGTGTGTAGAGTCCAGCGTGTGTGTGTGTGTAGAGTCCGGCGTGTGTGTGTGTGAGAAGTCCAGCGTGTGTGTGTGTAGAAGTCCGGCGTGTGTGTGTGTGTGTAGAGTCCGGCGTGTGTGTGTGTGTAGAGTCCGGCGTGTGTGTGTGTGTGTAGAGTCCAGCGTGTGTAGAAGTCCGGTGTGTGTGTGTGTGTGTGTGTGTAGAAGTCCGGTGTTTGTGTGTGTGTGTGTGGAGTCCGGTGTGTGTGGAGTCCGTGTGTGTGTGTGGGAGTCCAGTGTGTGTGTAGATTCCGGCGTGTGTGTGGAGTCCTGTGTGTGTGTGGAGTTCTGTGTGTGTGTGTGTGGAGTCCTGTGTGTGTGTGTGTGTGTGTGTGTGTGTGTGTGTGTGTGTGTGTGTGTGTGTGTGTGTGTGTGTGTGTGTGTGTGTGTGTGTGTGTGTGTGTGTGTGTGTGTGTGTGTGTGTGTGTGTGTGTGGAGTCCTGTGTGTGTGTGTGTGTGTGTGTGTGTGGAGTCCTGTGTGTGTGTGTGTGGAGTCCAGTGCGTGTGTAGAGTCCAATGCGGTGTAGAGCCCAGTGTGTGTGTGTGGACTCCTGTGTGTGTGTGGAGTCCTGTGTGTGTGTGTATAGTCCTGTGTGTGTGTGTGTGTGTGTGTGTGTGTGTGTGTGTGTGTGTGTGTGTGTGTGTGTGTGTGTGTGTGTGTGTGTGTGTGTGTGGATTCCGGTGTGTGAGTCGGAGTCCAGTGTGTGTAGACTCTAGTGTGTGTGGAGTCCTGTGTGTGAGTAGAGTCCAGTGTGTGAGTAGAGTCCAGTGTGTGAGTAGAGTCCAGTGTGTGAGTAGAGTCCAGTGTGTGAGTAGAGTCCAGTGTGTGAGTAGAGTCCAGTGCGTGTGTAGAGTGCAGTGTGTCTGTGGAGTCCAGTGTTTGAGTGGAGTCCAGTGTGTGTGTGTGTGTGTGTGTGTGTGTGTGTGTGTGTGTGTGTGTGTGTGTGTGTGTGTGTGTGTGTGTGTGTGTGTGTGTAGAGTCGTGTGTGTGTGTGTGTGTGTGTGTGTGTAGAGTCCGGCGCGTGTGTGTGTGTAGAGTCCGGCGCGCGTGTGTGTGTGTGTGTAGAGTCCGTGTGTGTGTGTGTGTGTGTGTGTGTGTGTGTGTGTGTGTGTGTGTGTGTGTGTGTGTGTGTGTGTGTGTGTAGAAGTCCAGCGTGTGTGTGTGTGTGTGAAGTCCAGCGTGTGTGTGTGTGTAGAGTCGGCGTGTGTGTGTGTAGAAGTCCGGCGTGTTTGTGTGTAGAGTCCGGCGTGTGTGTGTGTAGAGTCCAGCGGTGTGTGTGTAGAGTCCAGCGTGTGTGTGTGTAGAAGTCCGGCGTGTGTGTGTGTAGAGTCCGGCGTGTGTGTGTGTGTAGAGTCCAGCGTGTGTGTGTAGAAGTCCGGCGTGTGTGTGTGTGTGGAAGTCCGGTGTGTGTGTGTGTGGGGAGTCCGGTGTGTGTGTAGAGTCCGGTGTGTGTGTGTGTGTGTGTGGAGTCCGTGTGTGTGGGAGTCCGGTGTGTGTGTGTGTGTGTGTGTGTGTGTGTGTGTGTGTGTGTGGAGTCCGGTGTGTGTGGAGTCCGGTGTGTGTGTGTGGAGTCCAGTGTGTGTGTGTAGAGTCCGGTGTGTGTGTGTGTAGAGTCCGGCGGTGTGTGTGTGTGTGTAGAGTCCAGCGTGTGTGTGTGTGCGGAGTCCAGCGTGTGTGTGTAGAGTCCAGCGTGTGTGTGTAGAGTCCGCGTGTGTGTGTAGAGTCCGGCATGTGTGTGTGTGTGTGTGTGTAGAGTCCGGCTGTGTGTGTGTGTGTGTGTGTGTGTGTGTAGAGTCCAGCGTGTGTGTGTGTGTGTGTGTGAGTCGTGTGTAGAGTCGTGTGTGTGTG